>NC_057399.1:60881368-60888717 GCF_019320065.1 Cervus canadensis | reverse complement strand
ATTTGCTCGGCATTCAAATATTATTTTGATGAATTTGTGGGGGGAGAAAGTGGTCTCCTCGTCCTATTCCCCCGCCATCTTAGGGCTGTCCTCCAGCTATTTTTATTAAATCTGGAATTATAGGGAGCAAAGGGAAACCACTGGGAACTCCATTTGTTTCCAGGAAGAGGAAAAGACGAGTTGCCGCATCTGCTCACTGGTTTGTGGAATAAGATGGGTATCCTCTTCCTAATAGTGTCTTGCTCCTCAGGTAGTGCTTAGAAGAGGTGCAGCAGGGAGGTTCAGAAGGGAGGGTACTTATGTACAGCTATGGCTAATTTATGTTGATGTATGGCAGAAATCAAACCAATATTGTAAAGCAAATAGCCTTCAATTAAACGTAAACGAATGAAAAGAAAAATACTGAACGGGTTTTCAGTGGCTGGGAACCCTCTCTACTAGCTGTTTAGGAGAGACCGAGCACCAGGTGCCCCCTGGGCACCCTTGTTGGGACAGGACACCCAAATCAGTAGGTCCTTCATGCACAGAGTCTCCAAGACCATAGTCCTGTGCCTCGGGGGGAAAGGGCTTCTCTAGGAATGGGAGCAGATGGGAGTCACAACAGCCCCAGAGGGGCTGGTGCCCAGGAGCTGCTTTGACCAGGTCTCAGAGTTCTGAGCACTGGCTTCCTTCGTAAATCTCACTCAAAATCTCAGCTGCTCCATTTCCCTCCAGTCTGTGAGCCCCTGAGGCTTGTGGGTGAGGGTACAGAAGGCACTGGGGAGACCCCTGACATGGGCTCAGGCCTTACCTGGTGGAACATCCCTGCTGAATCCCTCCTGGTTTATGGGTTCAGTAGAGATTCCTTCTCTGCTCACCAATACCCTGCTCCTGAGAAAGTAGGAAATGAAGCAACAGAGTGCTCACATCCTGCCCCACAGACTCCATCCTTCCTTCTGGGGCCTTGCATGTTCCCCCACTGCTCTTTGGGTTGGGTCTTGTATCCCACCTTGAAAATAAAGGGGAGGGTTTGGGTCAGATCCTCATCTTCCCGCCCCTCATCCCCCCCCCACCCCTGGGTGTAGCAGCATTGTCCCCAGACACCCCTCTGCTCTGCCTCCCAGGCTCCTCCTGCAGGTGGGGCCATTGCTCCTGGTTGGGGGAGGGCAGCTTGTAGCCAGAGCAGGGGACTCTGCAGTGAGAGGACACATTGGAGATGGCTGAGTGCAGGGCTGAACTCTGCACTCTGTGCAGTGCCTGGGACCTGGGGCTGCACAGGGGGCAGGGGGCATTTTGGAGAATTCTGTCCAGGGGTCCTGGAAACAAGATGGTGCCCCAGCTGGACACTTAGGTGTCCACTGAGCTGTGCAAGAAGGCAGACCTGTGGGCGCTGCAGGCTCTGTAGACCTGGTGGAGAGGCTCCCCTGGTGGGAGCCAATTGTGTGTGTCCCGTCATCCTGAATTCTGGCTTAGTTGTCTTCCAAAAGTTCTCCCAGGCCTGGGGAGTCTGCCTGGAGACCTCAGCACTGGGGCTGAATGGTGTAGCCCCTCATGGGGAGGGTGAAAAGAAGAGGTTCCCTCACCTCCTCACCCTTCCACCTTCTGAGGGGAAGGAATTTGACCCTGGTCCCTAGAGAGCTGGGTGGAGGGAATTGTGCTGAGAATTTAAAACCTCAAGCCTGCTGCATTCAGAGGCTAAACTCATGTATTGCCCATAAAACTTGAAGGCAAAAATGAATTGTGTTTCACTAACTTTGTGATAGTTACTTTTCCCTTCCACTTTAACATCTGTAAAATCAAAATGCACCCTTCTCTCAACAACTTATAGTCAATGAAATATTGTAGTCTAAAATTTCCTGGCAGAAGCTAAAGGAAATTTTCTTTGGAGTAACCCAACTTCATTTTAGTCTCAAAAGATTCCCACAGATTTTTTTTTTTTTTTTTTTTTTTGTGGAAAATGAGTAGCTTGCTGTGAACAGTTCTTACCTAGACAAGTAACAGAGCACACATCTGTGAAGCCAGCACAAAGACACAGACAGCAGGAACACATACTGTAAATGAGATTATTAGAGCCAGAGTGATTATTAAGGAGGAAAATGTTGACGTAACTGTTCAAAGAAATGAGACAAGATTGAAAACATCTTTAGAGGACAAAGAATTCTAAAACATATCTAACAGATTTGAAAAAGAACCAAATAGATAATCAGTAAATTCTTTGAATTTGTTTGGTTTAATGGTATAGTGTTCTCTGTTTTTCTTTTCATGATGTCAAAGTTAGGTCATTATTAGGGTTCTCTAGAATATCAGTAGAGAGCGGGGGCGGGGGGAGGGAGGGAGAGAGAGAGAGAGAGAGAGAGAGAGAGGGAGGGAGAGGGAAAGAGAGAGAGTGTGTTTGTGTAAAGAGATGGAGAGATTTGTTGTAAGAAGTGGCTAATGTGATTGTGAAGTCGACCAAATTAAAAATCTGCAGGGCCGACTGGAAACCTGGGGAAGAGTTGATGTTGCTACTCAGGTTCAAAGAGAGACCCACAGGCAGAATTTTATCTCCCTTGAGGGAAGTCAGTCTTTCTTCTCTTAAGGCCTTCAACTGATTGGACAAGGCCCACCCACGTTATGAAGGGTAATTTGCTCTACTCAAAGTCTGCTGGTGGTGTTGTTCAGTCACTAAGTCATGTCCACCTCTTTGCTACTCCATGGACTGCAGCACAGCAGGCTCCTCTGTCCTTCACTTTCTTCCAGAGTTTATTCAAGCTCATGTCCTTTGAGTCGGTGATGCCATCCAACCATCTTATTCTCTCTCACTCCCTTCTTCTCCTGCCCTCAGTCTTTCCCAGCACCAGGGTCTTTTCCAGTGAGCTGGCTCTTTGCATCAGGTGGCCAAAGAATTAATCTCATCTTAAAACTAACTTCACAGCGACATCCAGAAGAGTGTCTGACCAAACATCTGGATACCATGGCTTTGCCAAGTTGATGTATAAAATCAACCATCACAACTGTATTTCTCACTCTGTACATTTTTGACTTTCTAAAATTATTCTTCAGGCTGAGGATATTTTCCTTTAGAAGACAACTTTCTGGAACATTTTATTTATGCTAATCTCAGTAACAGAGTTCCTCTTCTTAGAAGACTACATTGTTTCTTATTCTTGTGTGGAGAAAGCACTTTAGATGTCTTAGAGCCATATCTGCCATCTTTCTAGATTTCATGTATATGCATTAATATATGGTATTTGTCTTTCTCTTTTTGACTCACTTCGCTCTGTATAATGGACTCTAGGTTCATCCACCTCATTAGAACTGATTTAAATG
The DNA here is from genome assembly GCF_019320065.1 of Cervus canadensis. Lineage (NCBI taxonomy): Eukaryota > Metazoa > Chordata > Mammalia > Artiodactyla > Cervidae > Cervus > Cervus canadensis. The sequence goes on along the minus strand of NC_057399.1, from coordinate 60,885,429 downwards.
TGTACCTTTTTATAGCTGAATAATATTCCATTGTATATATGTACCGTGCATGGCTTCTTAATCCATTCATCTGTTGATGGACATCTAGGTTGCTTCCATGTTCTAGCTATTGTAAATAGTGCTGCAACGAACAATTGGGTACATGTGTCTTTTTCAGGTATGGTTTCCCCAGTAGTGAGATTGCTGGGTCCCGTGATAGTTTTATTCCTAGTTTTTTAAGAAATCTCCATACTGTTCTCCATAGTAGCTGTATCAATTTGCATTTCCACCAACAGTGCAGGAGGGTTCCCTTTTCTCCATACCCTCCCCAGCATTTATTGTTTGCAGATATTTTTGATGATGGCCATTCTGACTGGTGTGAAGTAATACCTCATTGTAGTTTTGATTTGCATTTCTCTAATAATGAGCAATGTTGAGCATCTTTTCATCTGTTTATTAGCCATCTGTATGCCTTTGGAGAAATGTCTGTTTAGTTCTTCTGCCCATTTTTTGATTGGGTTGTTTGTTTTTCTGCTATTGAGCTGCATGTGCTGCTTATATATTTTGGAGATTAATCCTTTGTCACTTGTTTCATTTATGATTGTTTTCTCCCATTCCAAGGGTGGTCTTTCACCTTGCTTATCGTTTCCTTCATTGTGCAAAAGTTTTTAAGTTTAATTAGGTCCCAATTGTTTACTTTTTTTTTTTCTCTAGTAGGTGGATCATAGAAGAGCTTGCTGTGATTTATGTCAAAAACTGTTCTACCCAAGTTTCTTCTAAGAATTTTATAGTTTCTGGTCTTACCACATCTTCCTTATCCAATCATCTGTTGATGGATATTTAAGTTGTTTCCATGTCTTGGTTGCCAAGCATATTTTTATGTGTAGTTTTTCAGTTTCATGTTGACTCACTGGCCTAGGAATAGCCATCTTCTTTCTGAAGTGAGCACATTACACAGAAGGTAAAGTTTATAGTTTTGTTAGGAGGATGGTTCTGGCCAGCACCATAAGTTATAACACAAAACTAAGGAGGAAATAAATGTGGTTTCTCCTGTGGGTGTCAATTTACCTCATTTGAAACCTCAGCCCCAGAGAATGTGTGCCTTTGTACAAGAATGTGAGTTAGTGACATATTAGTTGTTATAGAAAAATGATGCAAAATCACCCATCATATAGTTGCTTCAATAGCAGCACTTTATATATGAATTATGACACTTCAACAAGATTGTTTTGATTTACTTATTTTCATTTCCCTGATTCTATTTGTACTTGAAAATAGTACCCCAAACAGGAAATCCCTAAGAAAATTTTTTTGTCATCAAGGATATTTCTACATGTTAAATTCCCAGAAAGGATTTTTACAGAATGATGTATTTCTGCAGAGGCAAATTTCTTTCACTAAACTTCTTCGAGTTGATGGGTATAGTTTGTTTTCATACCTTCCCTGTTAGATGCTGTTCCAGCATCTAATGGTAATGGCATGGGTCATTGGCATTTCTTGTCATTTTTTCTTCTTAGGAACAGCTAGGTGAAAATGGCAGTTTTCATCTTTGAATACTGCAAAGTCTCTATGCTTTTTGTTTTTCCGACAAAGAATAAATGGAACTTGTTTTTCTCTTAATTTGGTAGCTTCTCTTTGTCAAAGTATTATTCTTAGATAATTCAATAATGATGTGATAATTACAGGAGATATATATATTTTTAATTATCTTATTTACTTTACTTGTTTTTGGTTGTGCTCAGTCTTCACTGCTGTGCACAGACTTCTTTAGTTGTGGTGAGCGAGGGCTGCTCTGTTGTGGTTCACTAACTTCTTGCTGTTGCAGAACACGGGCTCTAGGCACACAGGTTCAGTAGTTGCGGCATGTGGGCTCACTAGTGGTGGCTCGTTAGCCCTAGAACAAGTGGGTTTCAGTAGCTGCAGCTCACAGGCTCTAGAGCGTGGGCTCAGTGGTTGTGGCACATGAACTCAGCTGATGCTTGGCATGTGGAATCTTTCTGGAAACCAGGGATTGAGTCTGCGTACCCTGCATTGGCAGGCGGATTCTTATCCACTGCACCACCAGGGATGTCCTACAGCAGATGTTTCTCCCAAGGAGTTCTCAGTGTTTTTACCCCCAAGTCATGTCAGTCACCACAGCCACATAAAGGAAGGTGAAATGACCAGGGGTGAGGATGGTTGAAATACATCTCATTAGTGCAAGGTGCTCCCCCCACCCAGAGGGGAGACGACACCACAGTGGAGTTAGACGCTGGCACTGCTGTGAATGTTGGGATGGAACACACTGTCAGGGATATTCTCTTTGCACTTGATGTCTCTCTGTTTCCAGCTCTATCCTGTGCCTTGCGGGGTGTTTAGAAGTATCCTTGACCTCTCTCTAGGAAATCGGCTCGGTTATGATGATCAGAAGGTTTCTGGACACTGACGAGTGTTCCCAGGGGCCAGGGGGGCAGGAATTCCCCCCTTTGAGAACCGCTGCCCTAAGTCACTGTCATCAGTCTGGGTCTCACTCAAGCCGGGAGAGATGCCACACTTCAGGGAGACAGTCCATATGGCTCTGGGAAGCGGCTGAGTTAAGATGGTTCAGAAGTATCTCTCCAGCCGATGTTGGGCCATCTGTTGTGCTAACAGATTTCTCCTGTGGTTTTGTTTCCTGGGAAGAGAAGCAGGGTTTGCTCACAACAGGAAACCAGGTCAAAAGACTATCTTGTTTGGAGAGTCATTCTGCATTTGAGGGTCAGTTAAAGAGACAGTGGAAGAGGGTACAGCAGACAAGCCTTACAGGAGTGGATCCTGGAGCTAGGCCATCTGGCATAACCCAGATCTCCAATGCCAGGCTGGGTGACCTTAGCACTTTACTAGAGTTTCCTATGCTGCAAACTTCTGCGAAAACCTAGGGGTGATGGTAATGTCCATTTAAGGAGCTGCTGTGAGAATTAAATGAGATGCTATGTAAGAGAATGCTCAGGATGGTACTGGGTGTGTGGTTCAGCTCAGTTCAGTTCAGTCACTCAGTCGTGTCTGACTCTTTGTGACACCGTGGACTGCAGCACGACAGGCCTCCCTGTCCATCACCAACTCCTAGAGTTTAGCCAAACTCATTTCCATTGAGTCAGGGATGACACCCAACCATCTCACCCTCTGTCATCCCCTTCTCCTCCTGCCTTCAATCTTTCCCAGCATCAGAGTGTTTTCAAATGAGTCAGCTCTTCGCATCAGGTGGCCAAAGTATTGTAGTTTCAGCTTCAACATTAGTCCTTCCAATGAATATTCAGGACTGATCTCCTTTAGGATGGACTGGTTGGATCTCCTTGCATTCCAAGGGACTCTCAAGAGTCTTCTCCAACACCGCAGTTCAAAAGCATCAATTCTTTGGTGCTCAGCTTTCTTTATAGTCCAACTCTCACATCCATACATGACTACTGGAAAAACCATAGCTTTGACTAAATGGACCTTTGTTGGCAAAATAATGTCTCTACTTTTTATTTATTTATTTTTCAATTTCTCCTTTATTTTTTTTTTCCAGTGGGTTTTGTCATACATTGATATGAATCAGCCATAGATTTACACGTATTCCACATCCTGATCCCCCCTCCCACCTCCTTCTCCACCCGATTCCTCTGGGTCTTCCCAGTGCACCAGGCCCGAGCACTTGTCTCATGCATCCCACCTGGGCTGGTGATCTGTTTCACCATAGATAGTATACATGCTGTTCTTTTGAAACATCCCACCCTCACCTTCTCCCACAGAGTTCAAAAGTCTGTTCTGTATTCTGTGTCTCTTTTCTGTTTTGCTATTAGGGTTATCGTTACCAACTTTCTAAATTCCATATATAGGCGTTAGTATACTGTATTGGTCTTTATCTTTCTGGCTTACTTCACTCTGTATAATGGGCTCCAGTTTCACCCATCTCATTAGAACTGATTCAAATGAATTCTTTTTAATGGCTGAGTAATATTCCATGGTGTATATGTACCACAGCTTCCTTATCCATTCATCTGCTGATGGGCATCTAGGTTGCTCCATGTCCTGGCTATTATAAACAGTGCTGCGATGAACATTGGGGTGCACGTGTCTCTTTC